>NW_028181567.1:0-17000 GCF_963514085.1 Chelon labrosus
GAAAACCATCACAGGCTGCAAGAAGAAGGGCAGCAGCACAGAAGAGGGGGATGCTGGGAGAGCAAACCAGCCGAACCTGTTTTTTAACAGGTTTGATACTCCAGCTCCTACAGACAGTGACTGCCCACTCCACACCCCCATCACGTCCATCATCACCTCGGACTGCAGAGCTCTCCCACCCGCCACATCCATGGACAGTTCAACCCACCTCCCCCTCCCCACCACCACCACGGACAGTTCAACCCCCCTCCCCACCACCACCACGGACAGTTCAACCAACCTCCCCCTCCCCACCACCTCCACAGACAGTTCAACCCACCTCCCCCTCCCCACCACCACCACGGACAGTTCAACCCCCCTCCCCTTCACCATCACCAAGGATCAGGTGAGCAGAGAGCTGAGGAGGCTGCGCCCAAGGCAAGCAGCGGGCAAGGACAAAGTGTGTCCAAGAATGCTCAAGGCCTGCTCTGCTGAATTGGGGCCGCTTCAGCATGTCTTCAACACCATCCGGCCCCTCCTGCTGGGAGACAAGCTGACAGAGATGAGGGTGGACTCACACCTGGTGAGATGGATTACAGACTACCTCACAGAGAGACCACAGTATGTCAGACTGAAGGACTGCACGTCGGACACTGTGGTCAGCAGAACCGGAGCACCACAGGGGACTGTGCTCTCTCCCGTCCTCTTCACCTTGTACACATCTGACTTCCAGTACAACTCTGAGCTCTGCCACATGCAGAAATACTCAGATGACACTGTGATAGTTGGCTGTATCAAGGATGGACAGGAGGAGGAGTACAGGAGCCTGGTTGCGGACTTCATGAGGTGGTGCAGGTCCAACCATCTGCAGCTGAACATCTCCAAGACCAAGGAGATGGTGGTGGACTTCAGAAGGAAGAAATCACATCTCCAACCTGTGTCCATCAACGGGGTCGATGTGGAGGTGGTCAGGACTTACAAATATCTGGGGCTGCAGCTGGACGACAGGCTGGACTGGACTACAAACATGGACACACTCCACAGGAAAGGACAGAGCCGTCTGTACTTCCTGAGAAGGCTGGGGTCCTTCAACGTCTGCAAAAAACTGCTGTAGATGTTTTACCAGTCTGTAGTGGCCAGCGTCCTCTTCTATGCTGTGGTTTGCTGGGGAGGAAGCAGCAAGAAGAGGGACAATGCTCAACTGGACAGATTGGTGAGGAGGGCTGGCTCAGTGGTGGGCACAGAGCTGGACTCTCTCGTGACAGTGGCAGAGAGAAGGACCCTGGACAAACTGCTGTCCATACTGGACAACGCCCACCACCCTCTGCACAACACCTTCATCAGGCAGAGAAGTGTGTTCAGTGGCAGGCTGCTATCCCAATCCTGCTCCACCAACAGACTGAAGAACTCTTTCGTCCCCCTGGCCATCAGGCTGTACAACAGCTCTCAGTGATGGCAGGAGACACAATAGACAATGGACATATCTTTTTGCACCACTTACTGGACACTCTGTCATTGCCATGTCTGTCTACCTCTGCTACATGTGGTGACTGTGATTTTCATTCATTTATTCATTTCATTCATCTGTTTACAGCCTAATTTAATTGCACACAGTCCTCCCCATTTGTAGTTCTCATATTTGTAAAAAAAACTTCTTCCTCTACTGGTCACTTTATATTTTTAACAGGTCACTTTATATTTTTAACATAGTTTATAGTTGTATAAAAGATTTTATTTCTAGTTACTTTCTTTTTTTATATATAGGTTTTGTATTGTATGTTCAATGTATGTTACTGCTACTGGATGCTTGAATTTACCTTGGGATTAATAAAGTATCTATCTATCTATCTATCTATCTATCTATCTATCTATCTATCTAAGTAGTCCCATATGTGACGTTTGGCCTCAATGATATCATCAAAGTGGTGACCTTTGATCTAACCCTGTCATCAATTTCCGGTTAACCCTCTAGGGTCCCCTTGACCTAGAGGTCATTAGGGTTATGCATCAAACGTTTTTGACAGAAGGTACATATCTCTTCTCTCTGGTGGGCACTGATGGGAAGTGATTAATCTGATGATTTTCCCTATCTGCCAACATCATTATGTATCCATTATATAGGTACACCTTACTAGTATTGGATTGTCATAGTTTCAGTAAGGTGCTGGAAAAATTCCTGAGAAATGTGTTGAGCACAAACAACGGTTGATTGGTTTTTAGCATCTTTACTGATTTGTTAAAAAAGGTATTTGCTATCTGCAGCTATGCAGTGTTGTCCTTTGCTGCTGTAGCCTATTTCCTTCAAATGTGCTGTGCATTCTGAGATACTCTTCTGCATACCTTGGTTATAAGTTCTTAGTTTAGTTACTGTCACCTGTTCATGGATCTAGCTAAGAGAGGAGTCCAGTCTATAGACATTTTAGGCAGACCAGTTTGCTGTCAGTTTATTTCCTAAAAAAAAAACTCTTTGCATAAAATGCCAAAGCTCTGTCTTATCTTAAAGATCCCATAATATTATATTATATTGGGACTCATAATAATTGAGTATGACAGGAGGCCGAGTTTTAATCTATCAGGATGCACAGGAAGGAAAACCTTCTAAGGCAGTGGTTCCCAACCTGGGGTCCGTGCCCCCCACTGGGGGGTGCCAGAGATCGCAGGGGGTGCGCACAACTTTGTCTGCTCTGAGGTTGTGAGGTTACCAAAATTAAATTTTTACACATTAAATTTATAAAATTAAAAATAAAATAAAAACACACCCAACTGGATAATCAAAACTCTGTATAATCCAAATTGAAATATATTTTTGGTCCACATTTTTATCAACAGCTACTTTTTACACCAATCAACAAGTGGTCGAGCGATCTTCAATGTACGTTCTGCAATGAACGAGCACACACGTATTTTCAAGTCACAAACACGATCGGTCATTGTCGCCGGTGCGTCAGCTGGTGATGTTGCTCTCGGGAAACGACTTGTGTGCTGAATGCACGAACAGCTGTTCTGTGACTGGGGTCTCCTTCGTGACGCTGTAGAACTTTTTTTGCCGCTAGTAGCGTAAATTAGCTTCTTCGAGCACAACACACGAAAACAAGCACCCGGATCTCTTAATTTCTGCCACCTTTGCCGTCTCTGCCCCTTTCTTCTACCCACGCCCAGCGCCATTTATTTTTAAGTAATTTATCAGTTCACCTCGGACGTCTTCCCCTGGCTTCATGAATTTATTCTCCATCTTTTGACTTCGGTGAAACTGCGTTGTGTATGATGCATTCAAGACAACGCGGAAGTAACCGATAAGTCAGCGTTCAAGCTACAGGTTAACTCGGAGGAGAAAAAATAAGTTTGTCACTATTTGCTGAACACAAAACATATGCAGCAGCAATTTATGCTTATTTTGGAAAAAAGACGATATGCGTGTAATTTCAGACCTGTTTGTGAGACCTGTGAGTTTGACGCTGTTCAATTAATTTTTCGCAACTCAGAGCTCGTTTTATCCCCAAGTCATGAACGCAGCATCAACTGCAGCTGGATCTCAATTAAGATTTTCCAGGACCCGCCCCCACCCTACTTATTATTGGCTAGTAATATTAGTTTGGTTAGGAGCGAAAGCTGGTTTCCTCTCATTCCATTGGTCAAGGAACTCAACTGACTCGAACCTGACAATAACCCAAATCAACAAGTTTTTATTTATTTATTTATTTTTTCATCACAGTCAAGCGCCTCACGCCGGAGATCTGGCACGGTGTCTGAATACTTTAAGACCTGGATATATCTTAACAATGAATCATTATCTTTCTGTTATAATGAGGTAGGCCTATTCTGTTCTCTGGTAGGCCTATTCTGGTCAAAAATTAAACTGTGTGTGTGTGTGTTTAAGTGTGATACACCTGATGACACAAAAAGAAGAACTGTATCTATATACATTGTAAAACAAGGAGAATAAGAGCAAAAACCTACAACTGTTGTTTATTTTTGCAAATAAAAGTTTGTAATTAATCACTTTATACTTTTAGTGCGTGTATGCGGGTAGGGGTTGGGGGGGCCTGGCTTGTCTTGGACACAGGCAAGGGGGGCTTCAAGGAAAAAAGGTTGGGAACCACTGTTCTAAGGCAGCAGTGTGAGAAGCAGAAATCTTCTTTAACCAGTTTTAAAATTAGGCTTAAAACTAGTTAGTGAAGGATCAGGAGACCCTGAAACATCCTTATTCATTTTTGTTTTCTATTTCTCTGCACCATTCTGTGCATTGCTGGAGCTGCATATTTGGTTCAAAGCAAATAATGGATGCCATTACCTGGGACACATCCATCTCTTACCATCCCTCCATTCACTTTTCCTTCTCCAGGAAAAGATTCATGTACAAAGATCTCATTTGCTCAGTGGTCCTTCCCTGAAATGTGTCACAGCACTGTGGGAGAACGAGGACCAGCCTGCCAGAGATTTTGCCATGGAATCATTTTCATGAATCACTTTAAGATGGAGTGCCTCATCCCCACTTCCACGTTGCCATGTGAAATCCACCCTGGGCAGTGTTTTGCAAGTTCACACTAAACAAAAACTAGCTCAAAGTTCAGTTTGCAGAGAGAAAAGTAAACCAGTTCAAGTTCATAGTTCACATTTTTTAATTTTGAACTAAGTTCATAGACTCTAAAATGAACAGTTCAGGTTCATTTATTTATTTATTTTTTTAATGAGCAGCTTCGAGCTGTTCTTATTAGTGCCGAGTGCCTATGACACGAGGCCACTCCTCCCATAGCAAGCTATGGGAGGAGTGGCCTCGTGCCATAGGCACGAGGCCACTATTGATCTTCTGCGTGTTTCTTTGCAGTTTTATTTTTTTTACTTATTATTCATTTTCCGCCCTTTTTCGCCGATTAATGCGGCCCGAACCGGCGAGAGGACCCCAACACATGATATATCAAAACGTGTGTTTTGATCCCGAATCCCGTGCTATTACTTTTATAAGGGATTTGTGAGTTTTTCGCGAATTTATTCGCGAAAAACCGCGATAAATTTCCCATTGAAATGAATGGAGAAGCCCGAAAAAATAAATAAATCAACAGACATTTTCAACAATGAACTGCTCTGGCATACTTTAACCGAGAGACTTCATTTGAACTTTAAAACGTAGGTACTCTTGCCTTCTCTTCAGAGATTCACTTCACTTATCGACAACTTTTACCGTTTTTAAACTATGAAGCCTCAGAGTTGTGTAGGTTTTTACTCAAATTTCAGGGTTTATAATGGGTGTGTATTGCGCGGAATGTTTGTGCTAGAGTGGATGACATCATCAGCTAGAGTGAGGAGGAGAGAAGAAAATTAGTCAAAAAACTGTACAGAAACTGCTCCCATGGCCACAAATTTCACACGACAGACATAATTTATACATAGAAACGTAGGAAAATTTGTCTTCTCACTCATATCCGTCTGCTAAAGCTGTAAGTCTTATAGTTTTGGCGTCAGACACAAAGATGCGCCAGCAACACCCATCCACAGCTCCATAGACTGCCATGTTAAAAAGGCAGGGAAATTTCTGGAGGAAAGCAGAAGTAACCTTTTTTGAATCGCTTTAAATAGGTCACATTTCTTCATTTTACCCACAAATTGCATATGTAGACGTTCAGGAAAGCCTCAAGATGCCCAAAGTTAAGTCGGTTCAATGATTGGAAATACGGTTTGGCCACAAGTCCTTCCTGTTCGAGGCGTTTTTTCAGCATTTTCTCTCTCTCTCCCCGTCTTCCAACTGACATTCTGACAGGAGCAGTTGACCCTGGTAGCCATGACAACCAGACCCCAACCAGCTTACACACGTTCACACACGCAGCTGCTGGAAAACATGATTTGCCAAAACATTAAAACCCCCTCAAACCATTACTGCAGTACTGTAGGGGGCCAGAACCTGACATTATGACCCCCCCACTCCAACCCCCCCCACCCCCCCTCCCACTATAGCATTACAGACACAGACTGCCAAAACATTATGACCACTTAAGCCATTACAGGACTATAGTTGGGCTGCAGAATCTGACACTATGACCCCCCTCCACTCCATTTAAGCATTACAGTAATAGACTGCCAAAACATTATGACCCCCTAAACCCATTACAGGACTATAGTAGGGAGCCAGAACCTGACACTATAAAAAATATATTATTCCATCACATAAAGTACGAAACGTTTATGGCTTGTAACAACATTAATGATAGTATATATATATAATTGGAGTAATTTAATATAATATGATGTTTTTAATGAAATAAATAATAAGCTGTTGAACACTCATAAGAGTTATATTCAGTATGTTACATAACATTATTTGACATGTCTATTTGTCTGCATATAGTTTTCCTCCAGCTGATCCAGACAGACTGCAGTGACGTCCAACATGAGACAAAGAGCTGGACTAACAGGACAATTTGAAGGTCTTCACTTCATCGCTGATTCCTTGTTACAGCCTGGATGTGTTAAGTTTAATATTGATGTTTTTCTAACTGTAAGACTGTGCCGTAAACTGTTAAACTATTGCTCAGGTAGGAGTAATGAGTTTTATTGTTGAAATTATTATGATTAACGATCAATTGTTACGATTTGCTCGTTCTTTGTCTGGGGATCCTAGTGAGGATGCCCCTCTTAAAGGTGGGGGTGTGACGATCCCTCCCACTCTCTTCCTTATTTGATGCTGGCTTTCAGGTGGAGCTGGGAGGGCTCTGCTGCCTGTACCTGCCCTTCAGTTTGTAGAAGGGCATAAAGGACGACCCTTCTCAGTGTCTCGCTCTCTCAGCCAGGCCTACTGCATCCTCCTCATCCTGTTTGGTTTGTTGTACCCTGCATGACATCAAACTCACACCCATCCAGTCAGAAGGAACCAGGCCTTAAATGACTATTTGAGTTGTGCTTTTTGTTATAGCTGCTGCTCATGGGAGTAAAGACATGCTAATTGCTAACATTAGTGGCTAATGCTTTACTACCAAGAGCAGCCAGCGTGCTAGCTGCTCATGGTAGTAAAGACATGCTAATTGCTAACATTTGTGGTTAACGCTTTACTGCCATGAGTAGCTAGCGTGCTAGCCGCTCGTGGTAGTAAAGACATGCTAATTGCTAACATTTGCGGCTAATGCTTGACTGCATGTAAAGACATGCTATTTGCTAACATTTGTGGCTAATGCTAGAATTAGTGGCTCATGTGTGTAAATATACATGTTAAAAATTACTATTTGAGGGTATTGTGAAGCTATACCACACGAAGCCAATGCTAAAATTAGTGGCTAGCGAATCATGCTAATTGCTAACATTTGTGGTTAATGCTTTACTGCCATGAGTAGCTAGCGTGCCAGCCGCTCGTGGTAGTAAAGACATGCTAATTGCTAACATTTGTGGTTAATGCTTTACTGCCATGAGTAGCTAGCGTGCGAGCCAGGCGAACCAGGCCTTAAATGACTATTTGAGTTGTGCTTTTTGTTATAGCTGCTGCTCATGGTAGTAAAGACATGCTACTTAGTAAAGACATGCTAATTGCTAACATTAGTGGCTAATGCTTTACTACCAAGAGCGGCCAGCGTGCTAGCTGCTCATGGTCGTAAAGACATGCTAATTGCTAACATTAGCAGCTAATGCTTGACTGCATCTAAAGACATGCTAATTGCTAACAATTGTGGCTAATGGTAGAATTAGTGGCTCATGTGTGTAAATATACATGTTAAAAATTACTATTTGAGGTGTGCTTTTTCAATACACAACCCCGGCAACAGCCCACTCGGCACTTCAAAAATTTCCGCGGGAATTTTCTAGTTCAATATAATCTCCAACTGACCTGCCCATCCATCCCCAGCCCATGATATTTTTTTCTGCCAGGAAGTGTACTGCTTTTTTGAATAACCATTGTATATACCAGGAAATAACTCAACTGTTTGTGTGGATCAGTTGCTTCTGCAGTGTGACACTGTTCATTAAACGCATTTATGCACAATGTGACCCTGAGTCTCAGAAGTTTTTATCAGCGGTTTAGCAGAAGTTCAAGTCCATTGCAAGCTGCATAAATCACCAATTATTCATCCATAGATTTTTCTATTCAGTGGGTGCAAACCAATTGTTGGACATTGCCAATGTTGTATTTCTACAACAAGCTCTGTCCTTGTACCTTTCCCTCAAGGTTCTTTACTCTCATTGAAACAATTGCAGTAAAACTGTTGTCACTGGCTTGAGTAGGGTTAGAAGTGGGTATGCCAGAAACAGGTAAAAATTTCTGGTATGCAGCTAAGGATCTTGAACTTCCACTGCGTAAAGGGACACAAGCTGGGCCCAGTTTACTGTCTCCCGGATCCAACTTGTTCACTGCAGGGTCATTCAGTGTTTGGCATCATGTCAACTACAAGTTTGTCTGAGTCTAGTCCTGGACTTAAGGCAGCAACAAACACTTGCAAGGTTGTAATGCCTTAAGGCAGTACTGATTAAATCCTGTAGACCCAAAACCAAATTTTGACAGAGCTGTGACATCATTCATTATGAATCTGGATTTAAAAGATAGCAATATTATACACATGAACGGATATTTTTGTTTTACAGTGCTCTGACTGGTGAACACGATACAGAGTTATTATACCCTCATAAAGTGTTTTGGCAGAACAAACAGTTTCTTACTGATTATCAGAGTAGGTGGATGCTACCCATAGAGTGTATAGTAAAGATTTCGACAGCAGCAAAATTGTCTGAATCACGGAAGTAACAACTTACACAAGCATACCTGATAGGACAGGGCCAGGTAACTATGAAGAGCATCCAGATTTCCAATGAATTCAATGAGATTTCCTCCCAGTGTCCTCAGCATTGTGTCATAGCCTGCTTGCTTGCAGAATTTGAAGAAATGTTCTCCGAAAAGCTTAAGAAATACATCAGCAGGTATATCTGAAACATCAAAACACACACAATGGAGCAATTTCCTCTTGCAGCATATCCATCAAATACTTATTATTTTGAAGCCAGCCTTGCAGCCCACAACTGTCGGATATTTTACAGCAGTGCTAGCAAACAAATAGATTATTAACTATAGCATTTTCCCAAAGGTTTGTCCTGGCAAAATAATCAGACCAGAAGTGCTGAAATTCCCTGAACAAACAATTCTTTGACTAAATATTTTGTTTATCACAGTCCATTTCAAATTGTACAAGATCTCTCATAATCAGGTTGTCAGACTATAGCAGTCTAGATCTGTTGTGTTTTTTCATCACTGACCATAAGCAAACACTCAATTACAGCACATTCCCTGAAGTATTTACAGTCATGATAATCACCCTCTTGGGAAGAGTTTCGTACCCTGTGGACACTGCCTGAGTAAACAATTATTGTTGTTTTAGAGGTGTATTCCCAAGAGTTTACTGTATCATAGTCCATGCACATGCACAAACACACACACACACACACACACACACACACACACACACACATATGTATATATATACACATCTGTCATTTTGACTGACAGGGTCATAAAAATCCCGTCATAACCCACTAAACATTAGACGTCTGATGGACGTGCAGATCATGTTTATATTGCATCCGTCAGTCCATGACCAATTCTGGATGTCTACATGACATGCAAACTAAGTCCGCTATTTGGACATCTAACCATGACCCCACTTGGACATAAATATGCAGTTAGACGTCTAAGACAGGTGCAGGAAATTTACATGAATGTAATTAGTATTTTTTTTTAATTTAAGACAAATGTCAAAATTGTTGTTATCAACATGATTAATGAATATGAATTTATATCCATATTCATTGTTGATTTGAGATTAAACATTGTTTATTTATTATTATCTATTTATTGAGTACATGATATTTTGTTATATTACATTTTTATGTTTTCCCTACTGGTTTAAGGGTCTCTGGACCGCAGTTTGTGGAACCAATCCAAGGTCTGGCAAAGATTAACTGAATTCTGACCCACAGTCATATTGTACAACCGTCAGTCCTTTCACGACCACGCCCCCGGGCGAAGTATGTGCGAAATTCGCTGGGTGTAGGCTGTGCGGAACCCGACCGTTATGACATCATACATCAAAAGAGACACTCCAATTGGCCCAGTTGTTCCTCTACTATGGAAGCAAATGACCGGTTCTGTAGGCTGACCTCTACTGCAGCCAGTGGCGGTTCTACATTGAATTACTCCCCTGGCGATACAGGTAAGTTCGGTCAACCCATACTGCCTAGTTAATTTTATGTTCATAGTGTTTGCAGTTTTAGATTTGTCGCTAAATTAATCTCTGTAAGAGTGATAGTAGTTGTTCCTGTGCGAGACTTTGGCGGGCCGCCATTGTCGTAGTTAATTAATGGAATAACTGTTCTTGTTTTTTTTTTCCGGCAATACAGACAATTTCTAAAAAAAGCTGGGAGTTAATTGCCGTTTCAATTGCTAATCATTTGTCTTCTCCAATTGTGCAGATGGAGTCATGCTGTTTGATAATCGGGCAACAAGACTTAAGGACACATATGCTTCAGGGCTATGGGGCCATTATTGTAGCAAAACTATCTGCAAATGTGTATTTCAGTCCGTGTGTGTTTTTATGATTTGCAAATGTGCCACTTTTTTTTTTATTTTTGCCCATCATTCAAATGCTGACCCAATTTGAATGAAAATTAAAAAAAAAAAAAATGATAATAAATTTAATAATGATAATAATGACATATTCACTGGCATTTAATTTTCATTAAATTTTCATTATATTTAAAGTCAGTATTGACCTTAAATGGTAAAATGGATGCAGATACGTTTTGTTCGTACTCGGAACGGGACTGCTAGCGCTAACAGCTCTTAGATACCACTGTTAGGTTGAAGTGCTTCAGTGGTATGCAAACTCTTTCTTTTTTTTTTTTTTTTTGCACAATTTGCACAAAACTATTGTTTAGCTTTTATCAAGGCTTCCATCAGGTAGTTTTTTTTAAATAAAACTTTTCCATCAGTCAAGATTTGTCATAATTTGTCATTACAAAAGTGACTAAGAAAATGTTAAGCAGGCAGCAAAAGGGAGCTTTTACCAAGACTCAAAGTGATTGGTCTCTTACCCAGTAGTGAACAGGCCTTCTGCACAAGATTTAGGGTAAGGATATCGTCGTAAACCGTATATGTCATGAAAGTATCCTGGACGCCTGGTAGGGATCTTTGCAGAAATAATGTCATTTTTATTTATGAAATTTGTACACAAAGTTGTCAGCTTTACCTCAAGCATTATTTTGAACTAAATAGAAACTGTTGATAATATAGATGTGTATTGGGGCCCAGACCTCAGTTTGTCCCAAGTCTCTTGGCCAAATCGCTCCATCACAAGAGACTGGAGGCATATATTGATGAACCCGTACTGTAAAGAACACAAGTCAGGTGAACACTGATTAATGCTTTACATGATATTTACAATTTCATAAAGCCAAATTTCACCTACACAACTATGGAACATCCAAAATTCGATGGAGCTCAAGTTCAAGGAGTAGCAAATTATAAAAGCTTTGTGTTTTGCTGCACATATTGCACATTTAACTACCCGCCAGTGTTACTCATCTACTTCATCCAAATAATGTTTTCTTAGGGTATTTTCTTCTCCCTAAACTTCCAGTGAATGACTCTGAAGGACTGAACACACATTGACTATTTTTCTTTTATCTTGAATCATTAAATTACTGACTCAGTAATGATGGCTGTGCATGGCCATAATGGATTGTCAATGCTTTAAGGTGCAGCAGAATACAAAGCACAACTTGTGCCAGAAAACAGCACAGATCAAGGCTACAGAGTGTTCAGGAAACAATCACATGGATACACAATGTGTACAAAGTTTGAGTGTATGCTCAAATTTCTATCTTCAACTGAACTAAGAACAACTGCAGAAATACATTGCATACATTGGATACACTGCCTGTTTTTAAAATACAGTTTTGGAACACCATCAACAAACTGATTCAACTTGTGTGACTTTTTTGTTCACTTTGCATACCAATTATTTTTCTGCATAGCAGCCAATCTCAGTATATAACCTATCCACGTAATTGCCCCTTTCTATAGTACAGTATCTGCCTAAACATCCAGTGTATAACTAAAGGTTAGGTTTACTGATTAAAGGACTGAACACTGTTTATATCTGTTCTTCAATCATTGAAAATAGGAAAACATACTCACCATGTCAGTGTTTGATATTATCCTTCTTTGTACTTCAAACACAATGGTGCAAATGAAGAATATATTTTATGCCATGATTGCATTCTCTCTCCCTCCTTCTTTCTAGTCATGGGAAGTCTGACTTTTTTCAAAGATTCTGCTCTTTTGACACGGCTCCCTTAAAAGAGCTGGCACTTATGGCTCCCAAACGGCTCCCAAATGGGTCTTTGTTTAGTTTTACTCAGAGCCTTCCAATTTATCTTAATTTAGTGATTATGAAGTGTTTGTGTGTTGGTAAGGTACTTTTCATTCACTGTTTTCATAAAAGCTTTATTCCCTTTTGATTTTGTTGCGATTTCTTCTTTACCTAAAAGTGTCTGACCAGGACAAACTGCAAGTGCCAAAGGCACCAAGCCTGGTAACTTGGTAGAAGTCCTGGCATTCCACTTTTCCAATGTGTCAACACACATGCCAACAGCTAGGGGGCACTATAGTAAGCCAATTTACGTTTTGCCTCATATCTTGAGAACTGTGTGCCCTAGAGACGAAATTGTTTCTCCCTCTGATTCCTTACATACCCCTGGTTCCAATGGACTAGGCAACACCCATTTCTGCCTGCCATTTTGTAAACACTGCACCTCAAAGCAAAATCAACTCCTCTTAGCCCATTCATCCAATTCTCACCAAACTTGGCATGTATCATTTATGGACAAAGATAATAAAAAGTTCTCAAAAGAACTTTAGCAGGGTTATTGATTACAGAGTTAATGGCTAATTAATTTTTACGGCGTGGTATAGCGGAGACCTGAGTACCCAGTCCCTTTCTTCCTAGACAGGAAGTGAAGTGGAGGAAGGAGATAAATGGGACACACCTGAGAAAAAAATCTCCCTCTCAAACAAGCAAGCTGCATGGAGGAGAACAAAGAAGTGAGAGGAACCAAAAAGATAACTAAGGGAACATCCAGTTTTTGGTTTAAAAGTAAAATAATTAATTACTTATTTCAAAGAAACAAACAAAGATTAACCCAAAACTAGCTGGATACACCTAAACTGTTTGGAGGAAAGCTGCCGGTGAATTACCAGGAGTCTGTCGTATTACAATGGAGGAGGATTTTATGGACTGACTTGTTTTCCCATGGTGGACGTTACCCTCCCTTAAGTTAAGTCTTCTTTTCAACTCTCCTGGCTTCTTATATTCCTGCTCCTTGCACACCACTCCAAATCACTTACATATCTTCATTTTTCCCCACAAAAACCGAACTGAACTGAACTGGACTGTTTCCATTTACAAAGGACATTCAAACATCCGAGTCACAAATTCATATATGGACATTTTGGATTTTCTTTTGAAAGTTGAAGAGTGACCGTTTGGTTTGACATATTTTCTTGTTATTATAATTGGTTGTTATTTTGACCTGATTTTGAATTGATGGAAATTTCTGTTTGATTTATGACCCTTTTAGGGAAATGTGTTTGGGTTTAATTAATGACATGATATATTGATATGGTCTTTATGTATATGAGTTGTATAATTTAAATACATCTAAACCTGAAGTTAGTGAACTATATTGAAACTGGTAGTGTTTATTTTTATCCCTTTTGTAGCATGGGTATTTATTGAGTTAACCAGGTTTTAATGATTAAGAAAATTTGGCAGGTTGAAAATATTAATTTACTCTCCTGTCTGGCGCCCATGTATAATTTTGTTTAAGCCTACGCTACAGTGGCACAGTATAATTTCAAAGCTATTTTGTGAATATACCCAAACTTCATATCATTGATAATTCATTCATTCATTCATTCATTCATTCATTCATTCAATCAATCTTTATTTATTCTCTGAGGTTCATTGAGGGTAGTCCTCATTTTCAGTGAAGCTGAGATTACAAAGTAACAATGGGATAACAATAGATATAGTATAATAATTGTGGAAAATAAAACAAAATAAAACAAATAATAAGATAACCTACATAACATTATAAAGGAGGAAGGGAGGGAAAAATAAAGATACAGAAAATATTAATAAAATAATAATAATAATAATAATAATAATGATAATGATAATAATAACTAGAAAATTCCCGCGAAAATTTTTGAAGTGCCGAGTGGGCTGTTGCCGGGGTTCTGTGTTGAAAAAGCACACCTCAAATAGTAATTTTTAACATGTATATTTACACACATGAGCCACTAATTCTAGCATTAGCCACAAACGTTAGCAATTAGCATGTCTTTACATGCAGTCAAGCATTAGCCGCTAATGTTAGCAATTAGCATGTCTTTACTACCACGAGCGGCTAGCACGCTAGCTACTCATGGCAGTAAAGCATAAACCACAAATGTTAGCAATTAGCATGATGCGCTAGCCACTAATTTTAGCATTGGCTTAGTGTGGTATCACAATACCCTCAAATAGTAATTTTTAACATGTATATTTACACACATGAGCCACTAATTCTAGCATTAGCTGCTAATGTTAGCAATTTGAATGATGCACTAGCCACTAATTTTAGCATTGGCTTAGTGTGGTATAGCTTCACAATACCCACAAAATACATTCTGTACAACAAGTGAAATCAAATGGCTTCAACTGAAAGAACGAGCATATCATAATAACTGATCATTAAACATAATCATTTTAATAATAAAAGTCATTGCTGCTGATGTTGTGTCAGGAGTTTCAGCAAAGCAGCCAGATATAATTTGTGTTTAAAATAAAGGAAAAGGTCAAACATGACTGAGAAGTTGTCATTCAGTCAATGAGAGGAGCTATAGCTAGGAGGCCCAGCAGCTGTGTGAAAACACCAACTGAGGAGGGAGGGAGACAGGGAGGGAGGGGGGTTCATGGGGTGTTCTGCCTCCCTACTGTAGTGAATGTAATGCTGTGAGAGTCCCTAATGTTTTGTCAGTCTGTGTCTGTAATGCTACAGTGGGAGGGGAGGTGGGAGGTTGGAGTGGGGGGGTCATAGTGTCAGGTTCTGGCCCCCTACAGTACTGCAGTAATGGTTTGGGGGGTTTTAATGTTTTGGCAGATCCTGTTATCCACTGAGAACTCTTTTCCCGCCACTCGTCCTCTTCTGCTGCGTGTGTGAGCGTGTGTAAGCTGGTTAGGGTCTGGTTGTCATGGCTACCAGGGTCAGCTGCTCCTGTTTGAATGTCAGTTGGAAGACGGGGAGAGAGAGAGAAAATGCTGAAACCACGCCTCGAACAGGAAGGACTTGTGGCCAAACCGTATTTCCAATCATTGAACCGACTTAACTTTGGGCATCTTGAGGCTTTCCTGAACGTCTAGATATGCAGTTTGTGGGTAAAATGAAGAAATGTGACCTATTTAAAGCGATTCAAAGAAAGGTTACTTCTGCTTTCCTCCAGAAATTGTCCTGCCTTTTTAACATGGCAGTCTATGGAGCTGTGGATGGGTGTTGCTGGCGCATCTTTGTGTCTGACGCCAAAACTATAAGACTTACAGCTTTAGCAGACGAATTTGAGTGAGAAGACAAATTTTCTTACGTTTCTATGTATAAATTATGTCTGTCGTGTGAAATTTGTGGCCACGGGAGCAGTTTCTGTTTTTCTTTTTTGACTAATTTTCTTCTCTCCTCCTCACTCTAGCTGATGATGTCATCCACTCTAGCACAAACATTCCGCGCAATACACACCCATTATAAACCCTGAAATTTGAGTAAAAACCTACACAACTCTGAGGCCCTTTTTCGGGCTTCTCCATTCATTTCAATGAGAAATTTTTCACATTTTTTTTGCGAATAAATTCACGAAAAACTCACGAATCCCTTATAAAAATAATAGCACGGGATTCGGGATCAAAACACACGTTTTGATATATCATGTGTTGGGGTCCTCTCGCTGGTTCGGGCCGCATTCTTCGGTGAAAAAGGGCGGAAAATGAATAATAAAACTGCAAAGAAACACGCAGAAGATCAATAGTGCCTCGTGCCTCGTGCCTCGTGTCATAGGCACTCGGCACTAACTAGAAAATTCCCGCAGGAAATTTTGAGAGTGCCGAGTGGGCTGTTGCCGGGGTTCTGTATTGAAAAAGCACACCTCAAATAGTAATTTTTAACATGTATATTTACACACATGAGCCACTAATTCTAGCATTAGCCACAAATGTTAGCAATTAGCATGTCTTTACATGCAGTCAAGCATTAGCCGCTAATGTTAGCAATTAGGATGTCCTTACTACCACGAGCGGCTAGCACACGAGCTACTCATGGCAGTAAAGCATTAACCACAAACGTTAGCAATTAGCATGATGCGCTAGCCACTAATTTTAGCATTGGCTTAGTGTGGTATAGCTTCACAATACCCTCAAATAGTAATTTTTAACATGTATATTTACACACATGAGCCACTAATTCTAGCATTAGCCACAAATGTTAGCAATTAGCATGTCTTTACATGCAGTCAAGCATTAGCCGCTAATGTTAGCAATTAGCATGTCTTTACTACCACGAGCGGCTAGCACGCTAGCTACTCATGGCAGTAAAGCATTAACCACAAATGTTAGCAATTAGCATGTCTTTACTACCACGAGCGGCTAGCACGCTAGCTACTCATGGCAGTAAAGCATTAACCACAAATGTTAGCAATTAGCATGATGCGCTAGCCACTAATTTTAGCATTGGCTTAGTGTGGTATAGCTTCACAATACCCTCAAATAGTAATTTTTAACATGTATATTTACACACATGAGCCACTAATTCTAGCATTAGACACAAATGTTAGCAATTAGCATGATGCGCTAGCCACTAATTTTAGCATTGGCTTAGTGTGGTATAGCTTCACAATACCCTCAAATAGTAATTTTTAACATGTATATTTACACACATGAGCCACTAATTCTAGCATTAGCCACAAATGT